>NC_134570.1:205252249-205297249 GCF_050947875.1 Dermacentor variabilis | reverse complement strand
ATGGCGGATGCGGTCTTTATACCGAAAGCATATAGAGTAAATGATAACGCCCAGATTGGGTTGAAAAAGCAGTATTCCGGATGCGACACTTTTTCTAGTGGTACCTTAGAATATCCTTTGACTAAATCGAACTTGGAGAACCACCTTTGTCCCCACTTCGGAGAACAAGTGGTCTGTTCTGGGTGTAGGTTCTGCATCCGAGGCTAGAACATTACTTATGAGTCGAAAATCTATGCATGCTCTGTACGCTTGTCTGGCTTTTCAACCAGAACAAGAGGGGAATTATATGGCCACTATACCCCAAGTTTTAACATGTCCTGGACATCCTTTTCAACTTCTTTCATCGCAAATTGTAAGTATTGTGGAGTGTGAATTGGCTCTGGGGTGGTTATTTCTAAACGGCATTCCACCATGTTTGGTTTACCCTGAATCTCCGAGAATATGCCCTTATATGTGCTTAATACATCACGTATTTCGGCGCGCTGCATCTCCCCGATAACATTTCAGATTGTTACGCAATCAATGCCACAGCTGTCCTGGACCTTGAAGATAGGTAATGGCTACTCGGACTCCTCTTCCTCGACTACCACAAAAGATGATGTCTGAGGAAGTTCTTCCTGCTGACGTTCTTCATACTTCTTCTGCGTGTTGATATAAAAAAGCTTTGTGCTGGGTCCTCGGTTCATCCAATAATCGAAATCCCTTTTCTTTCCTGTGACAAGAAAGGACCCTTTCTAGTGCATGAGTAATTTGTTATTGCTTGTGGAAAGCAACATCAGGGCAGATCTCCAACTTTGAGTTCTCGCTGGTTGCTGCGGCGAATGTAATACTTCTTTGGCGACTTCTGTGCTCGGCTCAAGTTGTACGCCAGCTCCAATGTCTTCTCAGGACGCTCTCTTAAATCTAAGTCATATCCGTACGCCATCTTAATCTCTTGTTTTCTTCATTTTCGTGCTCCTCCGTCCAGAGCTCCTTTCGGATATGTCGGCCATAAATCAATTCAATAGACGAAAACACGAGCTCGCTTGCGGGGCTCCACCGTACGCAAACAACAAAGGTGCCAGCAAGCGATCCCAAGATTTTGGCTGATCTTAGACGAGCTTCCACAACATCTGTTTCAAGGTTCCATTGAACCTCTTGACAATCCCATTAGACATAGGGTGATATGGAGTTCAACTAAGAAGTTTGATTGCCAATAATTCCTTGACTTCCTTCATGAGACCCGATGTAAAACATGAAGCTTGGTCGCGCAGAACTTCGCGTTGGAAGGTAATGCGAGAAAATGTCTCGACAAGTCCTTCTGCAACTACAGCTGGGTCGATTGCTATCAAAGGTACAGCAGCTGGGTAGCGAGCCGCAAAATCCACAAGAGTGACAGTATATCGATGACCTCTTGTGGAACTGGGAGTTAAAGGTCCAATCATGTCAACGACCACACGTTCAAAAGGGGTGTCAGTCAACCGCATTCGTACTAAAGGCACCGTTCCCACCTTGCCTTTTGGTAAAGTCCTTGGACAGTCGTCATACGATCTGACGTATCTACGTGCTTCTTGTATGCTAGGCCAGTAGAATGTCTCAAGAACGCGATTCATCGTCCTTTTTGACACCCTGGTGTTTGGACATTACATTCTCATGAACAAAATGTAACACTTGACCTCGCAGGGACTTTGGGACTACTTCTTGTTGAAACGTTCTACCAGGAGGCAGAAAGTAGTGACAATCTTGAATCCCTTTCTTGATGACAAAGCAAAAGGTTGTTTATCCCTTGCCAACAAGCTCCTTGCCCTCTCTGGCTCTCCATACGTCCAGCGTCCCGTCTTTCCCTTGCTCTTCCTGGAAATTCTCGCGAGACATTTGCCAAGAGACATTAGTTGACGGCAACCTTTGTAAGTTCTTGGGGCCTTTTATACCCACCAGAAGTGGATTTGGACGATTTCCTTCGTCCACATAGTGAACGTCCCTCTTATTGGATTCATCTCAAGAGGAATATTTTCAGGAGTTGTCCGGGTCATTGGCCTCACGCGACCCAGGTACATTTCCCACTAGTACATCGTATAGCTGCGATTTCATACACTTGACACTGGCTGTCCCAGAAGAGCAGGGAGACCTAATTTGCACCTCAACCTAGGGGACTACAATGCTACTTCCATCAGCCAACCACAATATAGCCGCAGTGCCAGTGAGTGCTTCATCTGGCACGAGTGCTGGAAAAATTATCAAAGCATTTCTTCCGGTGTCCCTCAAGACGCGAAACCTCTATCTATTGACTTCGCCATCCAAATACGGCATGTCACGTGTATTACATAGCGGTTGCGTCTTCACCGTACCAGTGATGTCTTTGTCTTGTTTCAAGGCATCGCAATAATCTGTGGCTTGCTGCGGACTGCTCTTGTCCTTGGGCAACAACAGACAAGAGGTAGCTGGCCTTGATTCGTTATTTTTGGTACAATCCTTGGGTTCATGTCCAGTTTTACGACAGTATGGGCAATATAGTTGCTTCAACTTATTTCGGCAGTCATAAGTCTTGTGCCCCGTACGACCACAAACGAAGCATCTGATCTGCACCTTTGAACCCGTGTTATCTCTTTCCTTAATGAAAAAAGAGAGCGCTACGAAGACAAGGACGAAAGAACAACATGTACGACAGACAAGGCGCTACTTCCAACTAAATGTTTTTTGAAGAAACAGAACTTTAAATAGATGCAACCAAGGACGGCCCATCGTGACATCACGACCTCCCTATCTCTTCAGAAAAGCTATCTCCTTTTCGGTAAGCGTCACTGAAGGGCAACTAATGCACGTGCCCTCGGCCTTTGCAATGTAAAAAGCTTCCAATATCTCCCGTTCTAGTCTATCTCTAGACCATGCCAGAAACCTGGTGTCGCGAAGATACGGACGGCAATTGTGACGTTTACAGTGTTCTGCCAGACGGCCCCCCGCATTCTTATTTACGGCCCAATTGTGCTCACGCGCCCTTTCATTAAAACACCGTCCGGTTTGACCGATATAAACCTGTTGGCAACTTAGGGGTATCTCGTATACGACATTACTTTTGCAAGCAGTGTACTGCGCTGCATGTTTCTTAGAGCATGGTTCGCGTTTTGCTTTTGTCATCATAGGGCATATCTTGGCCAGCTTACATGGTGCACTGAACAGAAGATTGATACTGTGCCTTTGTGCCACCTTCTTGAGGTTGTGGGATACCCTGTGCCAATAAGGAATCACATGTAATATCTTCCTATCAGATGGCTTTTTTGTGTTAGTGCCCTTTTTTGCCTGTTTGATCTTTTGAAGAAGCTTGTCGCAAACGCTAGAAATCAATAGTGAAGGGAAACCGGCTAGACGTAGCCTTGAAACTTGGTTATTGAAACTGATTTCTATTTTGTGGCTGCAAGATTTGTTTAGCGCTTCTTTTAGACAAGTCATTGCAACTCCTCGTTTTACTAGCTTGGAGTGCGCAGTGTCGTATGAGATTAGCTGCTTGTTCAACCTCGGCTGGTATTCGAAACAGACATGCGTGTTCATCAGAGTGAGATTGAGGTCCAGAAAGCGAATGCTGTTATTACAAGGCCTTTCGCACGTGAAGTTTAGAGCCTCCGATGCATTTCTAAATGTGTTAATTATCGATTCTACACTGTCATCTAGCCTAGACCCTGGAACGCCGTTAAGAACCACTAGGTTGTCATCGACATACCTCATTATAGAAGGAGCACATGACTGATTCAGAATGATGTTTACATACTTGTCAAAGGCGCTGAGAAAGATGTCTGAAAGAATGGGAGCGAGCGACGATCCAATGCAAATGCCCTTGCGTTGTACATAGTGTTGGTTTTTGAAACTAATGACAGTGGAGTGAAGATAAAAGCTTAACAGTTCTAAAAACTGGCCGCTATTCACTCCGGTTGCGCAACTGAACCTAACTTCACCAAAATCTTCGATTTTGTTCCTAATGGCACTGAGCACTCCGTCATGAGGAATCGCATAATACAGGTCTTCAACGTCCAGTGAAAACGCGTACACATTGCTCCAAGTTCCTTGTTCTAAAGTCAGCACGACTTCTCTAGAGCTCCGCACAAGGAAAGGGTCATCTAGGGGTAACTGGCATAAATGGCGCTTCAGGTAGTGCCCTACTTGCATCTGCCACGTCTTCTTCTCAGAAACAATAGCCCTAAAGGGGCAGTCAGGTTTGTGGGTCTTGCCGGAGAAAAATACTTCCAAGACGCCTACCTCAGCCCGGTTCGTCGCCTTCCGAAGAGCTTCCAGGTTGAAGTTATCAAGCAGCTTGACCGCTTTGGCTTTTTGCTTTTTGTGGTTGAAATCCACGGCCTTGAAATTCTTCTCAATCGCGCTGATGGCGCGATTGAGAAGAATCTTCTCAATCGCGCTGATGACGCGATTGATGACACGTCAAAAGGATGTACAGGATAATGAAGTCTGAGAAAGGGCGGCAGGTACGCAGGTACAACGACTGGCTTTGGGTCCTGTGCAACGAAAGCAAGGATCAGGTTGCAGGCGGCCGGGAATTCGCCGAGTCCAAAAGGATTGCCAAACAAGTGACTGAATTCCTTTGGCAAAGGTCAAGAATAGGCCTTACTAAGCGAAGTCGGCGAAACATTCAGCCAACTAAAGTGACACTACTCGGTGATGTTGTGCTCCCAGACGACGTTAGGAGTCTACTTCAAAAAGGAACGAAATACAGCTTTGAGCCACCGTCCAAGAAGCACCAGCTGCTCGCGACGGCCCGGCGAATAGGAAACTGCGCTGGCGAGGCAGAGCGGGATCGAGCCACCAGTGACGCAGTGGATACCCTTCTTCGCACCGTGCGTTCGAAAACCACCCCTAACCCACCCTTCAAGAAGTTAACGGGCTTCCTACGGCAAAATGACCTCGTCGCTGTACAGGCGGACAAGGAGGATGGCTTCGTCATCCTTTCCAAGGGCGCCTACGGAGAGAGGGCCATCAGCGCGATTGAGAAGAATTTCAAGGCCGTGGATTTCAACCACAAAAAGCAAAAAGCCAAAGCGGTCAAGCTGCTTGATAACTTCAACCTGGAAGCTCTTCGGAAGGCGACGAACCGGGCTGAGGTAGGCGTCTTGGAAGTATTTTTCTCCGGCAAGACCCACAAACCTGACTGCCCCTTTAGGGCTATTGTTTCTGAGAAGAAGACGTGGCAGATGCAAGTAGGGCACTACCTGAAGCGCCATTTATGCCAGTTACCCCTAGATGACCCTTTCCTTGTGCGGAGCTCTAGAGAAGTCGTGCTGACTTTAGAACAAGGAACTTGGAGCAATGTGTACGCGTTTTCACTGGACGTTGAAGACCTGTATTATGCGATTCCTCATGACGGAGTGCTCAGTGCCATTAGGAACAAAATCGAAGATTTTGGTGAAGTTAGGTTCAGTTGCGCAACCGGAGTGAATAGCGGCCAGTTTTTAGAACTGTTAAGCTTTTATCTTCACTCCACTGTCATTAGTTTCAAAAACCAACACTATGTACAACGCAAGGGCATTTGCATTGGATCGTCGCTCGCTCCCATTCTTTCAGACATCTTTCTCAGCGCCTTTGACAAGTATGTAAACATCATTCTGAATCAGTCATGTGCTCCTTCTATAATGAGGTATGTCGATGACTACCTAGTGGTTCTTAACGGCGTTCCAGGGTCTAGGCTAGATGACAGTGTAGAATCGATAATTAACACATTTAGAAATGCATCGGAGGCTCTAAACTTCACGTGCGAAAGGCCTTGTAATAACAGCATTCGCTTTCTGGACCTCAATCTCACTCTGATGAACACGCATGTCTGTTTCGAATACCAGCCGAGGTTGAACAAGCAGCTAATCTCATACGACACTGCGCACTCCAAGCTAGTAAAACGAGGAGTTGCAATGACTTGTCTAAAAGAAGCGCTAAACAAATCTTGCAGCCACAAAATAGAAATCAGTTTCAATAACCAAGTTTCAAGGCTACGTCTAGCCGGTTTCCCTTCACTATTGATTTCTAGCGTTTGCGACAAGCTTCTTCAAAAGATCAAACAGGCAAAAAAGGGCACTAACACAAAAAAGCCATCTGATAGGAAGATATTACATGTGATTCCTTATTGGCACAGGGTATCCCACAACCTCAAGAAGGTGGCACAAAGGCACAGTATCAATCTTCTGTTCAGTGCACCATGTAAGCTGGCCAAGATATGCCCTATGATGACAAAAGCAAAACGCGAACCATGCTCTAAGAAACATGCAGCGCAGTACACTGCTTGCAAAAGTAATGTCGTATACGAGATACCCCTAAGTTGCCAACAGGTTTATATCGGTCAAACCGGACGGTGTTTTAATGAAAGGGCGCGTGAGCACAATTGGGCCGTAAATAAGAATGCGGGGGGCCGTCTGGCAGAACACTGTAAACGTCACAATTGCCGTCCGTATCTTCGCGACACCAGGTTTCTGGCATGGTCTAGAGATAGACTAGAACGGGAGATATTGGAAGCTTTTTACATTGCAAAGGCCGAGGGCACGTGCATTAGTTGCCCTTCAGTGACGCTTACCGAAAAGGAGATAGCTTTTCTGAAGAGATAGGGAGGTCGTGATGTCACGATGGGCCGTCCTTGGTTGCATCTATTTAAAGTTCTGTTTCTTCAAAAAACATTTAGTTGGAAGTAGCGCCTTGTCTGTCGTACATGTTGTTCTTTCGTCCTTGTCTTCGTAGCGCTCTCTTTTTTCATTAAGTATGCTCAACCAACTCGCCCACATCAAGCTTCTGCTATCTCTTTCCCCACTTCATACTAGTGTTTTCACCCTTTTCCCGAACTATTAGTAAGCTCCGCAGTCTTCTTGTCTCCCTGAAGATATCAGCCGCTTCTGCCATGCTTTCAAGAGTTTTCCAGTTTTTCTCCCGCAAGAAGAGCGCCAGCTGACTGTGACAGTTGACCAATAATTACTCGGCCACAGGTAGCTCCCGGACAAAATCAATATCCCTCTTTGTCTGGGACATTACTATTCAACGGTCGAAAAAGCTTATGAGCGTTGTGGGATACTGCCTTCCAATTTCATCGTCTTGAGGCTTACTCTTGCAGCATTTCTCCCTGTAACCTTCAGCCGTGGAACGAAAACGACAGAGCAATGCCAACTTAACCTTGTCGTACTCCGGAGAGTCATCAGGTGGCAATCGTTGAGACATCTTCAAAGCTTCGCCGCTTTGGCACAAACAAATAGCCGTTGCCCACTTTTCCCGAGGCCAGTCTTGAGCTTTCTCCACCCTCTTAAATCTCTTCAGCTAGGCATCAAGGTTGTCTCGGTCCTCATTGGAACTTGGTATACAATTGTGCGGATTCATCACTCATGACACACTTCTTTGGAGCCCAGAGTCAATCACCGTTGGCCCCGCGACACCAGTCTCCGCTACTCTCAGGTGCAGTTGAAGCGTCCGTTCTTCCATTTCCAAGCATCACTGGCTTGTCCATTCACTCTAACCTTCCGTTTCCGTGACTCTAAGGTGCAACTACAAATTGCGGCCCTCCAGTTCCAGCTGGTCCTTCGCCTCTTTCTCCGCATCTCGTTCCTCAGGCGCTAGCGCCCGTCGCTCATCGAAGCAGGCTTGCAGTTCCGCTCCTTCCAACCCCATGCGTTCTGCCAGCGCCATCAACTCTCGCGTGCTCATTTTATCGGTCTCTTTTTTTTTTTTGAAAAACAACAACTGAATATCAAACGCTCCCGTCCTGTCGTAGACGCCAGTTGTCAAGGTTCGAGAAATGAAAGCGACCTGAAGTAATATCTGTATCCATGTTTCCATAGCAGAGGAGGAATGAGAGCGTTTGATTATAGAAGTGACGGAAGAATGTATATTTACACAAAGAACACAGAAAGAAAACGCACAGATAAAGAGAGGGAAAAAGAATACTGTACACTCCTTCTAATAAACATGGTTTTCATTAGCTAAAACAATAATTCGAAAAATAAAGTTAATTAGTCATTGCAGTTCAAACTGTATAGTGCTATGAGTGTCCGGCTACACAAGGAGAGTGAATAAAAGCGGCTTCAGCTCACCAAGAGTTCGGGTACATGGTCCCGCAGGTGAGGAATTTCGAGACGTCGTCGACGGAAGGTACTGGTGGCTTCTTTAGCGAACTCCAGGTTGACATGCGGTGGGACCTTATACTGGCTCAGGTAGTTAGGCAGCCCAGGCTCTTCCGGTAGGAGCCTAACGGCGCACTCCCGCTCCCGGCGGACGCTGACTTCTCCGGTACTCTCTTTCATCCGAGAACCACCACGCCGTTCCAGGGTATCTCTCTCACCTCTTCTTCTTCCTTTCTTCCTCCTACGTCCACCATTGTGTACGCTCCTTATGATCGCTTCCTTCTCTGTATTTTTTGTTCCAGCTGTGCGTGAAATTTCGCGCCTCTGGCTCTTTGGTCATCGTCTTCTTGCGCTCGTACACGTTCGGCACGTTAGGTTGTCTTCGCCGCACCATTCCCTTTATGTACTGGCTTCGCGCATTGTCACTCCCCGATCAAACACACAACACATAGACAGGACTACCATCCGTCGTACGCATCTGCAGGTTCACACCGTTGGCCGCAGACTGAGCAAAACTGTCGGCACAGATACTACGTCACTTAACTTAATAATATATGGGGTTTTACGTGCCAAAACCACTTTCTGATTATGAGGCACGCCGTAGTGGAGGACTCCGGAAATTTAGACCACCTGGGGTTCTTTAACGTGCACCTAAATATAAGTACACGGGTGTTTTCGCATTTCGCCCTCATTGAAATGCGGCCGCCGTGGCCGGGATTCGATCCCGCGACCTCGTGCTCAGCAGCCTAACACCATAGCCACTAAGCAACCACGGCGGGTGCGCTCACTTCAACTTAGTGCAGAATTAAAACTACGAGCTATGTGATGGAAGGCTGAGGCTAACAGCACAGAAAACGATAGCGAATTGTGCAACAGCACCAAGTTCTTATAATTAGAAACATTTCCTCGCATGGAGATTTACAGTCTCAAAGCTCTGGAAGAAATAACCATCCGCAGCCCTACGAGTAAAAGAAAGATCAAACTAGAAAAAAAAATCTGATGTAAGGGCTCAAAATACACCAATGGCAAACTTGGCGGTTATCAGGGATGGATACTACGCTTCTATGTGATAACGCCCAATAAAGTGGTATGACGAGTATGGAAATTCAGTGTAGTGTGCGCATACAAAAACAAAGCCTATCAGAAACTAGGTAGAAGTTGGCAGCGCAGTAATAATGTTACTGCTTCCCACAGCAGAGCACACTCAATACAATTATGCACTGAAGCAGCTCAGTGCACATTGGGATGACAAATAAGAGCACGTCACAAAGATTTAAGCACGCGCCATCCTCGACTATCAGTTTTGTCCTCTGGCCAATCAACTGCGACAGCGTGTTCCAATGCTTACCCATGTCAGCGCGACTGGTGCAGATACCCCTGATTACGTTCTTAAGACTGTCACGCCCCTATCGCAGAAATTTCTTCTGTAGTTGTCATCTGCGATGGCTGCTTACGTTTTGTGAATCGACTTCCGCTTACCATTGGCGGCGATACCGAAGTTTGACTACAGCGCTCGTATTTTCATTGTCGCGCATCGTAAGCTTGCTGATCTTACGAACAGTTTTAGCGGTGTGAATACGCTTCTTTCGTAAGATTTTTCTTTTGTCAATATTTGTTCGTAATTTCGCTTATTGAATTCCAGCCGACTTTCGTCCGTATCGCAAAGCAGTGATGCGATAGCTCTTAGTTTTCTAAGAGTTAACTATCCCAGATGCAAGCAAGCAAGCAATCTCATTTTGAGAAGTATGCAAGACAAGTGTGAGTTGAATTCGTTCCTGGTAGTCCTGGTGGTCAACTGCAAAGAGTCGGTTCTTCTTCCTCCACTTACCTATCGGACTTAGCCACGGATCTCTACTAAAACAGCGTTTAACCTTCTGAGTGCTTCATACATTAGGCTCTTCTAAAATTCATATTTTAGCTGCAACGTCACCAGGCCTCACGCTATCCTTGAGTTAAGAAAAAAACATCCGAACCTTCCAGTAAACGTGACAGGAAGCTGAGCTCTAGAGAAAGATTGCTAATGAAGACAAAGTAAAAGTCGCTTAGTCATTCTTTTGCATGTAGAAAACAACAACAACAATGCAGAAATAGAAAAACCAATTGAGGACTCCCTCCGCAAATAGGATGTCAACGTGCTAGGACATGAAGAAGACACGGACACCAGCTGTCTATGGTACACAGGTGTTCCGCATGGCCCTAGCCAATCACGGCAGCAACTGGCAAAATCGCGCTCTCATAAATCAGTATATGCCATTACTGTAGCATCGGCAGACTGGCTGAGAGGTAGAATCCAGAACTTCAGATGTGTTGGTGGTAAGTTCGAATCCCCGCATTACAACTATAATCCTTCTTTGCAAGTGCCTCGCTAAGGATTTTGTGATTTCAACGACGGATGGCGATGGGCATCCAACGAGAAGGCGAGTGAAGCAACAGCTATAGTAATATAACAATATAGAAGGATCATCCGCGTTACCTGCTTCTCTTCGTACGCCGTAACTACAGATCAACTCTCTCGATTTGAAATGCCATTGGTTTCCGAATTGAAGTAGCTAGAAAAACCTGTGGCCTTGAACAATATATAAAAGTTGCACTTTAGTCAACGCAATGACAAGTGATAATGGACTAAGCGATGTGTGTCATCCAACTACAAAAACAAACCCCTTTAATCATTTTCACTGATGACATCCACTCCGACATTGTGCGTAACATAATGTGTTAGGTTATGCGTTCTCCAGGTTACAGTTCAAGTTGCTGAACTCTGTTGTGAAATTACGGCGCTTGTGGTTTTTAACACTTCCGAGATCGGTATATTCAAGAGTGCAAACTGTCATCGGCAACTTCATCGCGCCTGAATGGTGTGTTCTTTATCTTATGATGAACCCCTGTATCAATAAATAAACGAACAGCGTTTACATAACAATATCAGTTTCAGCCACTATTCCTGATCAAAATGGGCTAGACAAGTTAGCCATCCAGTTTAATGGAAGTGATGATCCGCGGCAGCGGTTGCAGAGGCGCCGTCAGCCACGCATACGCTGTAAAAAAAGCTGTTAATTTAACAAAAATTTAGAGAACTTTTCTGCACCGGGAAATAAATTTTATGTGAATGCTCTATGAGAGAAACCTGGAGCCCTATAACGTAAAACTATCCCAATATGTTTTTATTCCAATCTCCTGACGTCAAATTTGCGTAACCGCCGACGCAAGCATCGGGCGGTCACACGCAGGGTGGTCTGAGCAGACCAATGAAACGCTCTCCTCGTTCATAGGAGGTCCCTTTTGTTTGCTTCAAAAACGAATAACATTGCCTGCACTGAGCGGCTTGTCTTATATAATTGGCTCACAAGAGGCGAGGAGCACGCTCAAGTGGTGAGGGAACCGATAGGGCCGAGCGACTGCACTGAAAATCGATAACCGGATGAAGAGGGTGGTACCGACGTCCGCTTTCCCTTACTTAGCTTGCGGTGGCTCGTCAACAATCGCGGTGGCGTACAACGGAACCTTAAGAATGGCGCAAAAACAGATCCTCACCAAAGAAGTGTTGGCAGAACGAGATCGTAAACGTGCTGAAAGTGCTCGAAAATGTTACACGGCCACGCAAAAAGTTTTATTACACGCAAATAAACCCATGCTCGGCGACAGATGCGAGTAGCCAGTGCCTGAGCGATTGACGGCAGCCATCTTTTATTCCTTTCGGAACGGGGCAGCGTGCGGCTATTCAGAGAAAAATTCAGTTTTGTTCGGCATATTAATGCATCTTTATCGCGTACACGTCACCTTGACGCGGTGAGTTTTTGCGGTTTCGTGACGTCGCGTGAGAGGCAGGTGAAGGGGCGCCGCCCGAAAACTTTTGACCAATAGCCGAAGGCTAATGGCGAAGAGGCGTCGAATCAGAAATAACTATTTTTCTTTTGTTCGGTCAAATCATGCACAATTCGTGCGTACACGTTATATCCGATGGGGAGCTATCGCGGTTTTCGCGACGTCGCGTGGCAGACAGGTGAAATGGGGGTGGTCCAAAAATGTTTTTGACCGATCGGAGGGTGTTGAATGCAGAATTGGAATGGAAAAGTTTGGAATAGTTTTACGTTATAGCGCCCCTGTTAACAGAAAAAACAAAAATTTTCGGTTCTTCTTGATATATAGCCTAAAATCGATTCAAAAGTAAAATACAACCGTCTTAAATTATTGTAGCTGTGTAAAACACTATAAAATTGAATTTTAGAGTGTTTCTTTCTTTTCATACTTGCCTCTTGTTCTTGCTCATACTTGCTCATAATTCCCAATCTTGCCGTTCGATAGGAAAATTGGCAAGGTGCTTCTAATACGTGAGTCTGGCAATAAACACTGTGCTTTCAGCTACCAGCCCATTTCATTAACAAGCATTCAGTGTGAGCTTATATATTGTACTCGCATGTAACCAAATATTTAGAATCTAATTCATTCTTTGCATCGGCCCAACATGGTCTTAGGCGCACATTTTTTTCCTGTCAAACGCAGTTACTTCTGTTCACTCATCATCTGCATACGATACTTGAAAAACACTCCAAGATAAACTGCATTTTTTTGGACTTTGCAAAAGCCTTTGGAAATTAATTACGCCTTACTAATGTTTAAAATCTCCTCACGGAATATCGACTGTAATATACTGTCTTGGCTCGAATTCTCTATAAGAAACCGCCTCCAGTACGTCACAATTAATGGTCATAACTCACCTGAAATAAATGTAACATCGGAAGTACCACAGGGTTCAGTTTTACGCCAACTTTTGTTTTCAATATATATTAACGATTTGCCTAACTGCGTTTCTTCTTCTGTGCGTATGTATGCCGACGACTGTGTACTTTGCAGGGAAATACATAACGATGAAGATAAAAATATCTTACAGACAGACTTAAGTAACATTGCAAGTTGGCGCGATAACTGGCTCCTGAATTTAAATCCTAACAAATGCAAACTAATGACTGTTTCTCGGCAGTACGATAGCTCCTCAACGTACAAACTAGGTGGCACCGAACTCCACCATGTATCATAATACCGGTACTGGGGCTAATATTACCTACAATATAACACGGAATACTAATGTTAATATGATCAGTAACAGTGTTAACCGCACATAAGGATACTTATGACGTGACTTCGATAAAGCCCCACCTCCCCTCAAGATGCTTCTATACAAAACTCTTGTGTGCTCGAAGTTAGAATACGACACTGCAATATGGAATCCTCATAAGGCTAATGCAATTACTTTGCTAGAAGAAATTCAGAGTAACGCCGCACATTTCATTCTTTCCAATTACCATCGTACAAGTATAACAGCAATGAAACAAGCTCTGTCGCTGCATTTCTGTCACTGCGTCGTAAGTATTTCCGCCTTTGCCTCTTTCATAAGGTCTTCCATCATCCATCACTACGTACCGAGCTTATCACGCCACCCACTTATCGTTCATCACGGATTGACCATGGCCATTTTTGGGAAAGGCACTTTTTGCAAACAAACACATTTTATTTTTCCTTCATACCGCACACACCAAACTATTGGAACCACCTACCCGACGACCTTGTTTCCATTTCTGATCATTCTCTTTTTCCCCATTCTTTATCTGCGCATCTGCATTGTGATAGTCCTGCTTAATCATATCCTGTATCGCTCCTCCATACTTCTTTCTTTTTCTTTTTACATGTGTCGCGATGCCTGCAATTTCTTTTGCTTCTTCACGAGTTTTCTTTTTTCCTTTCTCCTGTTTGTTCTCTCCCTTTGCCAAATTTCTATTACGCTCATATTTGCCACTAGTATTGTATAACATGCTCTGTTTATTTCTGTTCGGTTGTATTTGTTTTTGTACCATTCTGTTAAATTGCATTTCGCTTTTACGATTTGTCGCTAATACTCTATAACGCTGTACGTTTGTTTCTGTTCTTTTCTTTGTTTATATGTTGTCACCCACTCCCCTCGTAAATGCCTCGATGATTAAGGGTACCGAAAATAAA
Source organism: Dermacentor variabilis (assembly GCF_050947875.1). Classification (NCBI taxonomy): domain Eukaryota; kingdom Metazoa; phylum Arthropoda; class Arachnida; order Ixodida; family Ixodidae; genus Dermacentor; species Dermacentor variabilis. The sequence goes on along the minus strand of NC_134570.1, from coordinate 205,283,189 downwards.
TAAATAGCTAAATAAAGAAATACACGCCGTTTTTTGCATATACCCCCCCGATGCGCTGTTTGCAGTAATGCTTTGATGCCCCGTGCCGTAATCAAGATGGCTGCTCCTCGAACGGCCCACTGCGCCGTTTCTGATTTCAAAAATTGTACGAGGTGAGTGATTTTCTTTTCAAGTACATTAGAAACAGTGCACGACGTATTCTTTTACCCAATATTTTTCGCGTGTTTATTACACAAAATACGACTATAATGTAGCCCGCAAAGAAAATTTAGGCGGACAGTGACAAAATTTAACTACGTGTTCCGACAATTCAGCGTACGTTGCTCTTTCTGTGGTAACATCTGATTTGGGTATTAAATTTAGCTTTAGTTTCTTCTTATAGCATACGTAAGGGCTAACCAGGTGGCTTGACAAATGTATTGTTGCCTACTCTTGCCTTTTTGGCATGTACTTGTTGTTTCTGTGGCAGCGATAAAGAAAAAGAAAGCATGCGTGAGTTCTCAACAAAGCTCACTCTGCGACGTTAGCTCTTAGTTACGATCAAGTGTTCAGTTTATTGAAGTGACCGGAAAGTACGGCTTTTTTTGTGTTGGGCGTAATATTTTATTTGTTTTGATGCTGGCATATGAACCCGCCGTATATGAGGGTACATGATATCCAGTATTGATTTTGTTGCTTCGTTAGCTGGGGTTCGAGCGTTTTAGTGCGTTAACATAGGGAAGTGATTTTGCCTGACCACTGACTAACTCGCATCATTTTGAATATACTTAGCGGGAACATTGGACTGCGTGACTTTCCGTACTGTCTGCGCACTTTAAAATCCCAGCGCGGAAGGTGTTAGTACCCGAGCCACGAATATGTACTGTCATCACGCTCAAAGCCACAAGGAATCGCTCGCACGTCGTCTGCTTACATGACTTCTTGACTCTGACAAACAGTAACTAAATGTATGGATGATGGACTGCAAAAATGAGAAACAAATCATCAAAATTTGCATAAACTGAACTGCAGCAACACATTTAGTAAAAAGAAAGTAAAAAGGCAGCCTGTGTCATTGTTTCACGTAACACTAATACTATAGAGTTAAGGTAATTTGTCCACCGCTTCAAATTAGCAGGGCTATATTCTACCTTGTGCCATTCTGCTAGGTATCGTTACGAAAATATCTGACACGTGATTTATTTGTGACTGCCCATTGCACGACCTGGCGCAAGGGCAACTGACGGAGGCTCCGCCAAGAAGTGCGTGCTTCGCGCGCGACCGCGCGCCGTACCCTGAAATTGATATGCAGATGGCTCATGCCTTTGTGCGCGCTTTGTCGCGTTCTCGCCACTCGGCGTGGAACCCATAGATCGCACGAATGTCGCTTCGCTCGACGCCGCGCTTGCCCGCACCGGCGCGTTGACGGCGAGTGTGCGTGCTTATCGAGTGTGAAGCGTTCGTGTTTGCTTGTGCGCGCTAACTACGATGTTTGTTAATTCGCTTAGCAAGCGAATGCTTCCGAATTCCGATAAAACTAGTAATTTGTTATGGCAATCGAAGCTTCGCCTGCGACTTTTTTTTTAGTCCCAAAAATAAAAAAAGCGCATAAAGCACATAGCACAATTCGGCCTATTGATATGGATTACATGAAGAAGTAGACTTGAGCGACAGATTGCAATGTGCAAGTTGCTAATTAAAACGATTCACTGAATAACTTCATAATTATTCTATCTTAGGCGTATAATCGTATGTACAAATTTCGAACTTGAGGCCAGGAAGTAATCAAGTAGTTGCATGACTTCTCCAGTCATAGGCTTCAATTCCGCAATTTCGACATGTGTCCTCAAGTGGCAAATAATTGGCAAGTAAGGATTAGTTTAGAATAGTTATAAAATGGGAACTCATGAAAAAATGTGCATATCCGTTTCTGATATCCCGTTCTAGCTGGCTGCACGGTTGTAAGAAAGTTTCAATCATAGTTGCACAAACCGTATCTTAATATTGTCATGAATAGGCGACATGCATAAAAACAAGTAACAAAACTACCAAGCTAGCGGGAGGGTGATAATTACACTTGTAGCTGAACCGGTGGAGATCAACCCGAGATCTTTTTTTTTGTCTTCATTGACTGTTGTTGTTTTAAAATGAAGCAATAGTCATTCTTAATGTGTTGCTTTTTGATGCTTAACGGTACTTAAGAAAGAAAACCACAGACGCCTCAATTAACATGCTGTTCACACATCCTCTCGGTTAGTGCATATTGGTAATAATAAAACGAAGCTCAATTGACAGAGCAATGTTCTGTATACGCTCCTACATTTTTTAAACAAGCAGCGACCACCGACATGGAGTTGTGTGCACGTTCTGCGTGTGCGTAGTGCGTGTGCATGTGTGTGTTGCGTACGTGGGGTGTGCGTGTGTGTTAAAGAATTAAAAAGCGCAAGCGTGTAGTTCCTTGTACGGACGCCCCGCATATTAAACAAATGAAGCGGTAAAGCTGTTCTTCGTAAAAGAATGTAAGCAGCAAAAACCGGCTACAGGTGCTGCCTCCACCACTAACACAAAGACGCATTGTCGTTCGCAAAATAAATGTTCGCCCAGCCATTGGAGAACGTTTTCCGCTATGTGAATATGTTCTACGCTACAGATACACAATGTCATGTGTGCGAAACACAACAAAATCTCGGAACATGCACAGCATCTTCAAAAGAGACTTACTGCAAGCAAAATTGAAGAGTAGGACGACCAGGAGCGCTGACTTGTCGGCAGTCATGTTTTCTGAAGATGCCAGGACTGGACGAATATGGTATCTCGTTTTCTATATACTTCCTATGTGAGAAAGTATAGATGCGGAATACCACAAGTGTGATGTGCCTGTCAAAAGCGACAGTCGTCGTTGGCCTCGGCTAGCTTTTTTTTTTTTTTTTGTTCGCGTGCCTCTTCCTTCGCTGCCCTCTGAATTCATTTTCACTTTCTACATTTTACCTTCTCACTTCCTTAAGTTCTCGACCTGTCATTTTTAGCCAGCTGCCAGGTCTTTAGGATATTTAGGCAGCAAGCAGAATCAATTGCAATATTCCTGATTTTAGCCAGTCAAGCTTTAGACAAATACAGAGCTTTACCCTTTAAAAGCGTATTAATCAAATGCTCCAGCAAGCACTGTACGTACGTGAAAACTGTCTCATGACAGCTTTCTTCAGCTGTCATGAGACAGTTTGAAATTCCTCGACCGCTGCAAATATATTTTTCGCTGCAGCTTTCAGCTACAATAAAATAACTTTGTCGAACAAGGGTACATGAAAACATGATGCGAAATGCACATTTGGACTTGCTACTTCGTACAGCAGATAAAAAAATAACACAACTTATCTCTCTTACGGCACATCATGCTGAGCAGTCGGTGAGCCATTCAGTTAATTTGGACCAACAGACAGCACAGCACAGTGGTGGACAAATTAGAACTTTCTAACAAAAATTCTGATTATTAGTACTTCATATGCAGTAAACTAGGGCTACGACGTTACTGAAGGGGGAGCCAAACTCAATGTTATACGGCCCCCACTGCGTTTATAACCATAGTATTTCACGATGTTTATAGCACGATGTTATTACACGATGTTCTAGACATATTTTCCAGAAATTTTCCCAATGCTCAAATTATCGTCATTCGTAATTTCAATTTTACTTGATTATTCTGCTCCGGCCTGTCATCAACGTTGCCTAATTGCCGTGCAGAAACTCACTTGTACATAATTGCCTAATTTATTTTTTTTAGAACTTGTCTCTTACAACAGTAGCCGAACATTATTCGAGCAGGTCATGTAATCGTCTGCATGCATTTAGCCAATATTTTTATTACTTTCTTTGTATCCCACGGGATCGGGCGATCACGTCGTAGCACATACCTTTAATGTTTTCCAGCCGAAAATAATGTAGAAAAAGCATTTCACGCTTTACACAATAATTAACAACGAGGTTGTTATTTTTTGTAGCTGGTTTCTGAGTTACTATTTTTACGCACAAGCTGCAGTACACGCTCAAATTCTGCGTGTAGCAGTAACCGTAGAAGAAAGATAACATAAATTTCCGCACTTGTTAAGCGTTACATTGCCTTGATAACCAAAAACCAGTAAAATTCTCGTCTAAAAATAAAAGGCTGTATGTTCGCCATGCGCTTGGTATAGCTGTAATACCAATACCATTAAAAACGTTTACTGTCGCTTACTTCTGAAACTGAACGGCTATATTTTCCTCCAGCATCATCCGATATGTTTCGTACACACACAATGTAATTGTGCTAATCTGACAAAAGCAATTTTTAAATGACTTTATTGTTTTATGAAAAGCATATTCTTCCTATTCTCCAGCAGGACGCTACACGTGTACTTATTATGCTTTTTTTTCTCCATGTAGTCGGAAGTCCAATGACGTCCTGACTTTTCTACCCCATGTTACACGTATTGTGATGCCCCAAATCACATTCGACGCTGCGGGCATTGTGAAATTATTCAGTTCTTTAAAACTAGCATAATTTGCTGTCGATGGCATAAACTCTTGCCGTGCACCTGAATGTAAGCGTGCGAGTGTTTTTGCCTTCATCGAAGTGTGGTCACGACTGTAGGGATTGAGCCCACAAACCCGAGACCAGCAAGACAAGGCCACAGCCAATAAGCCACCACGGTGGGCAAGGCTCACTGTCTTTTGTTCTATTCAGCAGCACTGCAGACGAGTTACAGCGAATGATTGAGGACCTTAACAGAGAGCGTGTAAGAGTGGAGTTGAAGATTAATATGCTGAAGACAAAGATAATGATGAATAACCGGGCAAGGGAACAAGAGTTCAGTATCGCTAGTCAGCCTCTAGAGGCTGTGAATGAGTACGTTTACCTAGGTCAACTAAACACAGAGAACCCTGATCATGAGAAGGAAATTCACGGAAGAATAAAAATGGGTTCGATCGTGTAAGGTATACATTGGCACCTCCTGACTGCAAGCTTACCATTATCATTGAAAACGAAGATGTACAATCAGTGCATTTTACCGGTACTGACGTATGGGGCGGAGACTTGGAAATTGACAAAGAAGCTTGAGAACAAGTTAAGGACCGCGCAAAGAGCGATGGAACGAAAAATGGTAGGCATAACATTAAGAGACAGAAAGAGAGCGGTTTGGATCAGAGGGCAAACGGCTATAGCTGTTATACTAATGGACATTCAGAAAAACAATGGAGTCCAGGTCATCTAATGCGCAGGTTTGATAACCATTAGGGTTACAGAATTGGTACCAAGAGAAGAAAAACGTAGTTGAGAACGGCAAAAGACTAGGTGGGCCGATGAAATTAGGATATTCTCGGGCGCTAGTTGGAATCGGTTGGCGCAGGACATGGGTAATTGGAGATCGCAGAGAGAGGCCTTCATCCTGCAGTGGACATAAGCGTGGACATTAAAGCTGCAGTGGACATAAAAGCGTCGATGCCGTCGCCGCTTGCGTCAGTGTGAACTTCGGTCGGTGCAGATATATCAAAGTGAGCAAGTATGGAAAGGGTGGCCAGAAACCCGAATGAATGAATAAATGATTGAAACCACGTTTATTCCACATCAGAAAGCGCCGAAGGCGCTGCGGTTGAAAGGGAGGGGTATTAATGCAAAAGGGGAAGGGGAAGGCAGCCACAGTTTTATTAACGAACGTCCTGGAGGCAGCTAAGTGGAAGCCACATTACTCTTGTTGCTGGCGCGGAGCCAATCGCTGACCGGTGGTGCCGCCGGGTCCTCGGGAACAACAGCAGGGCTCGCCAGAGCTCGATGGTATGGTCCGGAGGCGTGGTATCCGGGCAGGCCCAAGTCCGTAAAGAAGGTCAGGGTCCCCGCTTTATGGTGGCCAGGGCACGAAGGCTAGGTGAAATGTAGAGGGGGCACTCCCAACACAAGTGGTTGAAATTAGCACATCATTTGCACGTGGAACAGAACCCACTTACACAGGTGGTGGTGTGCCACTCCTGTGGAAACGGTTCAGCAAGTGAGGAGAAAGGAGGATGCCTGTCTGAATTCGAGGGTGCCGTGTGAATACCTTCCAGGGAATCGACGATCAGAAACCCGATGAGAGCGACGAACGCATGAGCCTGCTTCGGGCCCCATGAGAATGGCGTGTTCTTAAGCAGATCTCTCAAAGGCCGAGTAACGTCAGCGAGGGTTTTAACGAAACGGAGAAAGTAAGAACACAGGCCGACGAAGCAGCGCACGTGAGAAGAAGAACGTGGCATAGGGAAACTACGAACGGCGCGAACTTTTTCCGGATTTGTTTGTACACCGGATGCGTCAACTTGGTGTCTTAACACAATGATCTGATGGCGCCCGAATTGATATTTCGTGGAGTTTACTTGGAGGCCGGCTTTTCGGAAAACCGACAGAATGGCAGCGGGTCGGGTAAGGTGGCTGCCGAACGTGGGAGAACAAACAATAACGTCTTCAAGATAACAAAGACAGGTGGCCCATTTGTAGCCTCCCAGAAGAGAGTCCATCATACGTTCAAATGTCTCAGGAGCATTGAATAGGCCACATGGCATGACTTTGTACTGATATAAATCATCAGGTGTGATGAACGCCGTCTGTTCGCGGTCCATTTCATCAACTGAAATCTGCTAATATCCGGATCGAAGATCAATGGACGAGAAATATTCAGCTCCGTGCAAGCAGTCCAAGGCATCATCGATGCGTGGTAGTGGGTAGATGTCCTTTCGCTTGGTCTTGTTTATACGGAGATAATCGACGCACGAACGCCAAGTACGATCTTTCTTTTTTCACCAGGTTGACAGGCGAAGCCCAAGGGCTGGCTGAGGGTTCGATGACTCCATTGCGGTACATTTTGGCAACTTCTCATTAGATGACTCTATGTTCAGCACGCGATGCACGATAGGGACGCCGACGAATAGGATTCGTGTCTCCAGTGTTCATACGGTGGTGAACAATAGTCGTTTGGCCTAAAGGCCTTACGCCGAAATCAAAGATGTCACTGTACGGTTAGAGCAGGAGACGCATGTCCGTGGCCTGTGCAGAGGTGAGGTCAGGTGCAATCATCTTCGCGAAGTCATCCGTTAAGAAACAGAGCTGTGAGCTGCAATTGGTGCTAAGAAATCATTCTCGACATTCAGATTCTCCATCTCCAATTCGGAAATACTAGAAACGCTGGCCAAGAACATGGCGGCTGGAAGCACTTGAGGGCACAGGTTGAAATTCAGAAGCGGTAGAACGACGCCGTTATTAGTAATCGTTACCAACGTATGCGGAACAGCAACGTTCCGGTTCAAAAGCACGTCGATCATGGGGTGAAGCACATATTCACCGTGAGGAATCTGTGGCTGTGCGGTCAAAGCGACGTAAGTGACTGCCTCGGGTGACAGACGCACATCTTGAAGTGAGCAGAAGTGCGATGGGGCGTTGCTCAGAGCATCGGCGAGTTGAGGCAGTTCCAACTGAAGATCGCCTGTTGTGCAGTCGATGACAGCAGAATGATTGTATAAAAAGTCCAATCCAAGGATAACGTCGTGAGGGCAGTTGTCGATCACAGCAAAGAGAACAGAAGTAGGGCCGCCGGCTATACTTAAACGCGCTATGCACGTTCCAAGAACAACCAGCACGCAGCCCTCGGTCATAGGAAGCACTTGTGCAGCTGCTGGGGTGAGGACCTTCTTTAAACGTCTGCGTACGCTAGCACTCATCACAGATACGTGGGCTCCAGTGTCGAGGAGTGCTTGGACAGGTAGGCCTTCTATTTTAACATTAATGACACTTCTCTTTGTTGGCACAGACAGAGGATTTGCTGCAGTAGTAGGCAATGCAGCCCCACCTCCGTGGGCTGCATTTCTTAGTTTTACGAGAGGGTGCGGCCGAAAGCCACAGAGAATGAAAAGCGACATGGCTGCGGCGAACGGGAAGATGGGCGACGTGTTTGCGGGGAACGAGACTGGTGTACGCGCGGCGATGCTGAGCGACTGTACTACGTGTTCCTAGCAGAGTTTCAGAGTTTTCGGCGCTGTTAGACTCGATATTGTGCGAAACATTGCAGGTATTTCCATCAAAATGGTTCAGGTTGGTCGACGTGCGAGTTGTCGAGGGCGACGTTTTGCAACAGTATCGGGCTACACGATTAATGTGGCGACAGGTGAAACATATCGGCTGGTCGTCCGCAGTTTTCCACTCAGTCGGGTTGCGATAACACGGAGAGAAGCGCCGGAGTAGAGCAAAAATAGTAGAAGGGCGTTTGTTGGCTCTGGGTTGGCGACAGCACAAACAGAATGTAGATCAATGTTTTCATGTTCCTGGCGAACGATGGCTTGTACGAGGGGAATTAAAGAAGGGGTAGCATAAGAGCTATGCTATCAGGAAGCTGCAGGCCCCATAGCGTCCAGTTCACGTCGAACGATTCGCACCATGCACGCCCTCTGATGGCGGCGCATGCTGCTCTGCAAACTGATTTTTACATGTCTATGTTGCGGCAGTATTGGGATATCTGGCAAATGCTTGCAGGACGCGCCGACTTTTGGCCTGCTTGAATTGTCGGTACTCTTTGATGATAGCATCAACTGTAGAGCAGCTTTTGCACACGAACAGATTAAAGGCGTCTTCAGCAATTCCCTTAAGCACGGTCCCAGCCTGCTCAGCTTCTGGCATGTCGTGATCAGCTTTACGACAAAGCGCCAGCCTGTCCTGGATGCACGAGACGTAGGACTCCGTGGGGGATTGGGCACGGGAGGCCAGTTCCTGCTTTGCGGCAGTTTTACGGCCGGCTGGTTTACGAAACAACTCCGTTAACTTCACTTTCCATTAATCGCAGCTGGTTAGCTCCTCTTCGTGGTTTTTCTACCACACCTTTGCCGTGCCTCTTAGGTAGAACAACAGGTTAGCTAGCATAAGCGTAGGGTCTCATCTGTTGATTCTACTCACGCGTTCGTACATAGCCACCTACTCTTCGACGTCGGCGACATCGGTTTCGCATAAGGTTTCGGGCTCCTTAGGTTGCACAACCCCAACCGAAGGGGACAGCAACGTAGCTGGCGACGGTGACGTTAGAGGTGGCGACGAACTTGATCCCGCGGGCTCACCGTCATTCATGGTGAGGACGGTGATGCGATGGGTCCACTACAGAGCTCCGTTTCCAGCCGTGATACCCAGCACCTGGGTATCACCTGGATGGTGGACAGTTCGTTCTAGAGAAACTGGCCACCCTGTATACGCAATGTCTCATGACCTCGAGCGTACCGGAATCTTGGAAGAACGTTAACATAATCCTAATCCATAAGAAAGGGGACGCCAAAGACTTGAAAAATTATAGACCGATCAGCTTACTGTCCGTTGCCTACAAACTATTTACTAAGGTAGTCGCAAATAGAACCAGGAACACCTTAGATTTCTGTCAAGCAAAGGACCAGGCAGGATTCCGTAAAGGCTACTCAACAATAGATCATATTCACACTATCAATCAGGTGATAGAGAAATGTGCGGAATATAACCAACCCCTATATGTAGCTTTCATTGATAACGAGAAAGCGTTTGATTCTGTCGAAACCTCAGCAGTCATGGAGGCATTGCGGAATCGGGGTGTACACAAGCCGTATGTAAAAATACTGAAAGATATCTATAGCGGCTCCACAGCCACCGTAGTCCTCCATAAAGCAAGCAACAAAATCCCAATAAAGAAAGGCGTCAGGCAGGGAGATACGATATCTCCAATGCTATTCACAGCGTGTTTACAGGAGGTATTCAGAGACCTGGATTGGGAAGAATTGGGGATAAAAGTTAATGGAGAATACCTTCGTAACTTGCGATTCGCTGATGATATTGCCTTGCTTAGTATTTCAGGGGACCAATTGCAATGCATGCTCACTGACCTGGAGAGGCAAAGCAGAAGAGTGGGTCTAAAAATTAATCTGCAAAAAACTAAAGTAATGCTTAACAGTCTCGGAAGAGAACAGCAATTTACAATAGGCAGCGAGGCACTGGAAGTCGTAAGGGAATACATCTACTTAGGGCAGGTAGTGACGGCGGACCCGGATCATGAGACGGAAATAATCAGAAGAAGAATAATGGGCTGGGGTGCATTTGGCAGGCATTCTCAGATCATGAACAGCAGGTTGCCATTATCCCTCAAGAGGAAAGTATATAATAGCTGCGTCTTACCAGTACTCACGTACGGGGCAGAAACCTGGACGCTTAAGATAAGGGTTCTACTCAAATTGAGGACGACACAACGAGCTATGGAAAGAAGAATGATAGGTGTAACGTTAAGGGATAAGAAAAGAGCCGATTGGGTGAGGGAACAAACGCGAGTTAATGACATCTTAGTTGAAATCAAGAAAAAGAAATGGGCATGGGCAGGACATGTAATGAGGAGGGAAGATAACCGATGGTCATTAAGGGTTACGGACTGGATCCCAAGGGAAGGGAAGCGTAGCAGGGGGCGGCAGAAAGTTAGGTGGGCGGATGAGATTAAGAAGTTTGCAGGCACGGCATGGCCACAATTAGTACATGACCGGGGTTGTTGGAGAAGTATGGGAGAGGCCTTTGCCCTGCAGTGGGCGTAACCAGGCTGATGATGATGATGATGATGGTGGTGATGACCCAGCACCTTGTTACGGGGGTGTTGGGAGTATAGACAGACTGCATTTACAATATATATACAAGCAAAGTCAATGTGATTAAGATAACTCACCTGCAACAACACGCAGCCGCCAGCTTCTCGCGATCTTCTTCTTCCGTTCTTTTCTTTTATCTTTCCGTGAAAATATTTATTGCCAGTTGAGGTTCGCTAAAGCGCCCACATAAGTACCAATTTTTTTTAAAAAAGCTAGAGTTTCCTATGAAGGCCATGTTGCTGGTGCAAGCGGATGTGGGGATTGAACTGAACGACGCGGTGATGTTATTCCCCGGTTTATTGTGCGCAGCCCCGGCGTTGCATTTGTTTGTTAGCGTGTACGATTTTGTCTGCGCCCACTGGCGATATTTGCGCCAAATTACCGAATGACAAAAGTTGAAAGTCGGCGTTTCGGCTTGTTTGTGTTCATGGTCCACGTTCGCTAGCGTTGACACAATGCCTTTCAGTAAAAACCAACTCGTCCAGAGTGGCCTTCAAATGTAAGCTTTCTCCTTCTTTAAATAGCATAGCTAAAGATTTTCTGCGCGTTCCAGTGTTCCATATAACGCATCTTTCCAATCTCTGCTCTCTGATGAAGTGCCACCCTTTTTAATAATTAATCACTGAGCGACAAACACTTCGTGACGTTTGCACCGCGCATTAAAATTTCAAATGCAACGCAGAGTGATCGAAACGCGTGTGTCTGCTGGAAGAAGCAGCGAAAGCGGCACATCAGCTGCAATTAGTGCCATCTACAACATTTATCACTACTCTATGAGCGCCGCCGGCTCCCGCCCATCACACTGCCCCCTTCTAGCCACCGTACTGCTTCTTCATACGTGATCAGCATGCTGTTGAGAAGCCAGCTCCACCGCTGTCTTCAGACTATGGACAATTATAATGTTTACACTGTCAAAGCTTAGCACGCGGCCTCCACAGGCCAGCACCTGCTTGTTTTGTGGCAAAGGAAAGCATGCACAGCACGTGACATACGCACAAACTATGCATCCCGGCCCGCAGCGACGCCGGCAGGGATGCGCGGAGGCCAGTGCCATCGGGTGGTGTTGCAGGAAACCGAGCGGCACGTGCGGTGAGACCACCACAGCAGCGCCCGAAAAGCCCGAAGAAGTGGCGAACAAAGCTTCGCTTCAAAAAGACGGAGCGCTTCGTTTCTGTGTTGAATATAGGCGCCCAAGAATGTTACCAAGAAGGACGTGTACCCGCTACCACGTATCGATGACTCTTTAGACAGGTTGCCGCAAGCTAAGTATTTTTCGTCTCTCGGTCTAAAAAGCGGTTACTGGCAAATTGAGATAGAACAAATAAACCGCGAAAAAACTGCTTTTGTCGCTCCAGACAGCCTTTACGAATTCAGAGTGCTTCCTTTCGGTCTCTGTTTTCTACCAGCTCCTTTACACCGAATGATGGACACTGTGCTCGTTGTTCTGAAGGGGCAAAGTGCCTCGCCTACCTCGACGACGTGGTTGCTTTTTCGGTGGCATTTGGCGAACACCTGAAACGACTGCTGCAAGTTCTCGATGTCATCCGATCAGCTAACCTCACCCGTAAAGCTCACAAGTCTCACTTGGGCTCCATGGAGCTTATCTTTCTGGGACATGTCAGCGCGGAAAGCGTTAGCACCGAACCCGAGACAGCTGCCGCTGTATCCACGTTTCTAACACTGACCTAGTGGAAAGGTTTTCTAGGTTTCTTCGCATACTACAGGTGCTTTACCAAAAATTTTTCGAACGTGGCGGAATGCTGAGTCGCCAATGTATCGTTCGTCTGGACCTCCGAGCAAGAGGCTGCTTTCACCGATCTTCGATAGCGCCTGGTCTCAGCACCAATTCTGAGCCACTTTGACGAGGAGGCGAGCGCGAAAGTCCATATCGGCCCCGGTGACGTTGGTCCTGGTGCGGTGCTTGTACAATGGCAGAACGCATAGAAAGAGTGATAGCCTACGCCAGACGCACACTATCGCATGCAGAGGCCAACTACACCACCACGGAGAAAGAATGCCTTTCCGTCGTGTGGGCGCTGGCTAAATTTCTACCCTACCCATACGGCCACCCGTTCAAAGTTGTCACAGATCATCAATTGTATGCTGGCTTGCAAACTTGGGAGACCCTTCTGGACGACTCGCACGGTGGAGCCTAGGCTTGCTGGAAGATATCGTTACCATCGTGTACAAGTGTGGCCACATACACGAAGACGCTGACGCACTCTCGCTTGTTCCTATCGACACTACCGACCAAGACATTGAGGACGACGGCCCTTTCCTCGAGGCAGTAAGCGTGACTCGCTTATCCACACAGGAGTGCGGAGACGACGCAGTACGATCGATATTCAAACACCTAGAAGGAAGAGACGCATCGATACCCCGGCATATCGCTCGAGGATTGTTGTCTTTTTATTTACGGCATGGCGTCTTATACAAGAAAAATTACGCTGCCAACAACAACACCTACCTTTGGGTCGCTTCAGTAGGCCTCCCTGACGAAGTTTTCTTCGCCCGTTTTGAGGAGCCTCCGTCTGGCTATTTGCGTTTAATGCGAACCCTTGCTAGAGTGCGCAAATCCTACTAAAGGTCGAAACTTGCCACGTGTGTTAATTTGTACGTCCAAGCCTGCCATGAACACCAGCTCCGGAAGTCGCCGGCTGTCAAATCAGCTGGATTGCTGAATCCGTTTAACCCACCTGGCAAACCTTTCGACCAGGTCGGCATGGATCATTTGTGCCCGCTTCCACTGTCATCTTCTGCAGACAGGTGGATAATCCTCACCACAGGCTATTTAACATGGTATGCTGAAACAAAGGCCCTTCCTCAAGGCACAGTTTCCGAGGATGGCCAGTTTTTTATACAGAGCATCGTACTATGGCATGGCGCCCCATCGCATGTCATCACAGACCGAGGCAAAGCCTCTACAGCGCAGCTCATTCAAGATGTTTTTGAAGAAGACCCATTCGAAGACAACTGCCTTTCGTACTCAGACAAATGGCTTGACCGAACGGCTGAACAAAACGATGACTGACATGCTATGTACAAAGATGTACAGCGCCAGACGCAATATTTGCATATAAAACTGCTACGCAAGAAACAACACGCTTCACGCCGTTTTACTTCGTTTACGGCCATGAAGTGCAGGCTGCTAGAAGTAATGCTATCGTGCGACGACATCGATCATCTTGATCTCGCCGAAAATTCCGAACTTTTCGTGCAACCTGCGGAAGGAGCGCGTCAATTTGCCCGAGTAGACATAAAGAAACAACAGAGCATAGATGCGCGCCGTTGCAATCTCTACCAACGATAAGTCGAATTCTAACCGGGTGATGATCCTTTGATCTGGACTCCCGTCCGCTGAAAAGGACTATCCGAGAAGTTTTTAAACCGCTACTTCAGACCCTACAGAGTGTTGCAGCGAATTAGTGACGTGAATTACGAAGTCCTTCCAGACGGAAGCCAGCCTCCCCGACGTTGAAGATTGCAGTCTGGCAGCCTTCCCGTTGTGCGCTCGAAACTCTACTACGGCCCTTAATAGCCGACGTTTTCAGCAGCTTATGTTAGTTTTTGTTGTTTCTCGTCGCTGAGTTGCTTGTGACTATACCACACATCACAATGATTGTGACTATATATCCTTTGTGTTCGTCCTGAGATCTCTCGGCCTTCTTACACATAGCCAATGTTTTCCCTTTTATCTTTTTTTTCGCGAGGAAGGGGTAAGGTCACACGGTGTGGCTGAGCACGGGAAGAGGAGAACGAGGTTCACAGCACCGCGCGTCAACGCTTACGCTCAGTAAAATGCTAACACCTGCAGACTCACTCAGCGTGTACTTCATCAGGGTATACGCGACAATATTTATTTATTTATTTATTTATTTATTTATTTATTTATTTATTTAGTACCCACAGCTCCCATTCGGGCACTACAGTAGGGGGGCGGGGTACAAATGAAAAACAAAAACAAGCATAAAAATTGCAGGTTTGCATAAATTTGTGTAAGTCAACAACACATTATTATAGGCCGACAAAAAAAAGCACACAGCCAAATTGCACGCAGCCACGTCGGACACAGGCACGTTGCAGATGTCACATGTCACATTTGAAAAAAAAAGAGTACATAAAGCACAATGATTACAGAGACTCATAATGAAAAAGCAAAAAGAAAAAATATTGAATAATAAGTTGCAAGAAAAAAGAAACCATGCAATGATTAAGATACATATTACTTCAGTAGTTTCACTGCACAAACACTAGACCATACAATGAACTAAAAACGTGGCAATTCCCAACAAGAGTGATAGTTGCTTACCCAATCCGTCACTACTTGATTGCTAAACGGTAGGTGTGCATACTTTATTCAAGGTGCGGACAGAAGGGCTTTTCTCGATAATTGACAATGCATTGGGGCGCTGGTTTAAGAAATCTGGTATTACGTAATCAAGCTCCTGGCTGCCGTAGTTGGTGCACAGCTTTTCCTCTTTATATAACGTATGTTGCAAGTCGTAGCAATGTTCTTTCCGGAGGTATTTATTTGCGCAACCAGAAGGATCAGATACTCTTTGGTTGTATATTAATGCAGTAAATTTTTTGTTCAGTGTATTAGCGATAGCCAGTACCTGTAGCTTTTTAAAGATTGGAGATGTATGACACTGATATGATTCACTCTCGATAATACGTATGACTCTTTTTGGGAGTACTACAAATTTGCTTTCTATGTTAGTCCTTGTCGTGATTTCCTACACTAGCAGACAGTAATTAATGTGCGGGTATACCAGCGTGTATTAAAGATGTTTCTTTAACAACACTGGAATCAATCTTCGCAATTTACATATAATATCAATATTTCGCGACATATTTGCACGGACAATACTTATAAGCAATGACCAATCGTGACATTTGTGGAAAAGAAAATTTGTGTGATGCAACTTGGTCGGTTACTTGATTACGAAAGTGAATAAAATTTTCGTCAGGAGCTATCGTTTTACAAAGTCTAAATAAGATACGCTAATAATAAGATTTTTTATGTTTAATTCTAAACTGCAAATTTTAAACCATTGTGACTGTTCCTGCAGCCAAACGTTAACTTGCTCAGGTAATGGTTCTAATTCCATGCCGGAAAAGAAAGTGCTAATTTTATACGCATATATATATATATATATATATATATATATATATATATATATATATATATATATATATATATATATATATATATTTATTTATTTATTTATTTATTTATATTTATATGATGCTAAATATAACCTATGTGGTACACTTGCAATGTCATTGACATAAATGAGAAAAAGAAAGCGGCCAGAGAATTGACCCCTCTGCAACGTCGCATGCTGTATGCCCCATCGTAGATTTGTAGTCGTTTATGGCAGGGAATGAAGGCGATCTTCAGGGTATCTTCCAGCCATATTTATGGTGACTGCTCCAACTTCATGTTTATACAGTTTTTCTAATAATTTGTCACGCTTTACTGAGCCAAATGCTTTCCGGAAATCAAAGAACCAGCCTAAAGGGAATAGTTTCTGCTCGAAGTTGTCAATAAAAGTATATATTTTGGTTCCCATGGGGCCGCTTCACTAGATGTATGTTTTTAAAGCCATACTGTTGCTTTACTATGACGTTGGTTTGTTGAAAAGCTTACAAATCCTATGATACATGGCCTGCTGAAAAGCTTTTGAGAATATCGGCAATACCGAGAGCGACCGTTCATTGGCAAAGTCACTTTTGTCTACTCATTTGAAAATTACTGTCATCCTTGTGATCTTTAGTTTATCGGGAAACGTTCCGGTGCTAAGAACTAGTTTGAAAATGTAAGGGAGTGGCTGAACAATGACACGAGAAATCACTTTCATAGGCTGAGGCTTCATTTCATCCATGCCGCATGCACTACTATTGTTGATTTTCTGCAGGAAGTCATGGATCTTTCATTAAGTGGCGGGAGTTAGTAATTGAAGGCGCGCAATCAGTCTTGCTTACATATCACGCCTTTAAGAAATGTTAATTAAATTTCTCGACAAGCGAAGCACCTGAGTAATGCACGCCATGTATCGTCAGTTGCGAAATACCTGTTTTTGTTTCTACCGACGCTAGGTCTTTTACAGATTTCCAAATCTTTCTGGAATCATTGCAAACATTTGTAAGCTCGTTTTAGATTGGACTTGAGTTTATTTCTGACCTTCTTATATTCCTTTAGATCATAGACATTTTTTGTTTTGTTTGTTTTTATGAACAAGGAGAACAGCTTATAACGTTCTCTTATGGACGTCATAAGGAAGGCGTTAATCTACGCTTTTCTAGATTTCTCGTGCCTCATATATTCAACAGGAGCAAGTGGTCAGTCATAAACTCCTTTGAAGTTTTCTTAAATAAATATACGCCACGACAGGGTCAGTCTCTTAGTAGAGCGCTTCAGTTCTTTTTTCTCAATAAACTGCCGGAGAAATGCAGTTTTGTGCCTTGATATCTTTATACACCAGACACGATTGCGGACTTTCAAGCGGTTATGTTGTGATCAGTATAGTGCAAAAAACATTAAAAAATTGACTGAATCGCTTACTCCTGATGTTAGTACACCAACATCTCATTAAGCAACAAGGTAACTTGTGAAACACAGGTCCAGCAACATTTCGGATGGGTCTGTCACCCTATCAGTCGCATCAATGACACTTTGGCAACCAAAAGAATCAATTGTGTCAAGAAATCGTTGCCGATGGCTGTCCTTTGAGAGTAAGTTGATGTTAATGTCACTGGTAACAATGCAAGTGAGGCTAAACGGAACAGGTAATGTAAAACGCGTTCAAGGCATGAAAGGAACCTCTTGATATTTCCAGAAGTAGGTCTGTAAAGTACAAGTAGTATTCAATTGGTGCACTTTATGATTAAGTTTTTGTAGTGGCGATCTACAAGCGAGTACTCGGAAATTATTTCAAAATAAAGGTTGGTTTGCGCATATATTACCCTGTCCCCTCCTCGCTTGCTACTTTATGACACAGAAGCACACCTATAACCAGGAAATTGTACATCAGCAGATTTATCAGAGAACCACGTTTCACTTTTAAAAAAAATGGACTGATGGTAACGAGCATACAGCAGTGTATCAATTTACTCATGCTTAGTCGCTGAACTGGGCACATTTCGAGGAAGGAAAGCAGCCTTCATTCTCGCGAAACTTTGGTGGGTCGGAAAGAAGCCGCGTCATAATAGCCACACGTTAGATGAAATGTGGCCATGAATTAGTGCGTCATAACAGCGAAGAGAGTAAAATCGTTGTCGTATCTTGTTCAGATCTTACACTGTTCTTATTTCTATAAGCCAATCTCTTGAGCTACGCCGCGCGAACATTTTGCCGTGTTTTGACCATGCGAAGTGATAATTCATTTGATGTGCCTTTCATTTCATTTCCCAAAACAGTTTTTTGTTCTGGACCGTCAGATATTCGTCGAAGTAAACCTTCGATTTTAGTTCCCTCAGGTCTCCTTTCCTATTAAGCCAAGTGCCTCGAGTCAGGCGGGATGAGAAGCGCACCAGTACGGAGGTGTGCTTATCAGATTCTTCGTTAGCAGGAAGTCGGTGAACAACTTCTATACCTGCTGCCGACAGCTGTTGAAGTTCCAAGTGCTTAGCCAGTTCATTCACCTCGTCGAGAAGATTTTCATTCGTTTGCTTATGTATCCATGTACCTCCATGTTTAACCTTCGGCTCTACTGGTCGATGTCATTAACCTCTTCTCTAAGCTGGCATATTTCTTGTTCTTTGGCTTCCACCTCAAACTTTTCCACCCGCTTCCTTAAGCACGATATGTCATGAGTCTGCTGCTTCATCTGGGTTAGCATTTCATCAGACATTCTTTGGCATTACATGCACCGGTTTTTCAATGTCATTCACAACGTCAACCATGCCCTCAAGAGCGTCAACTTTGGCTTTTATCTTCAGTATATGTCCGCCATGTCTTGTACGAGATTTCCCTCAAGCTAAGAGCCTTCTATTGAAATATTTTGGTTGCTGCGGCTTTTCGCTGTTTTGCATGACGCACATTTTCATAAGCTTTTCGCTTACTCACCCTCCTTCTCTTTTTCGGTTCGCTTTCAGTTATTCCTGAGCACACGTTGGCATGGTGATTGTTATTGTACTCGCAGCAAGACAAATAAGGTTTACCACCAGAAATGTACTCGTGACAAGCAAGGCATGTATCAGCCACTAACGTGGCTCAGCAGCAGTGGCAACCGTACTAAAGGGTGTTTCAGTTAACATTGGCGAAGTATTTAAAAACAAACATAGGCAACACGCGTGTCGAACTGCCGCAGTATTGTTCTGAGCCATATAGAGCACGTCATATTTTTTTTCCATTCCGCCAAGCTGGGTAATTAACAACGACTGTTTAATTAACTTTTCTAAGTATTAGCTCGAGCCAAAGATCTTCAATACAAAAGTTGCAGCGCTCTTTCAGAAACATCGGATTATTTCATCGATGCAAAGATAACTAACTCTCTTGTTTAATTTTTACACGCCGTGGTTGCTCAGTGGCTATGGTGTTGGGCTGCTAAGCACGAGGTCGCGGGATGGAATCCCGGCCACGGCGGCCGCATTTCTATGGGGGGCGAAAACACCCGTGTACTTAGATTTAGGTGCACGTTAGCTAACCCCAGGGGGTCCAAATTTCTGGAGTCCCCCACTACGGCGTGCCTCATAATCAGAAAATGGTTTCGGCATGTTAAAGGCCATAATTAACAATTGTTTAATCTTTTTTCAGTCTTTCCTTGAAGTTCACAAGGTGCGCAAAAATTTTAAATACCTACTGAAATACCGGTGGTCTTGATGCCATCGTGGTCGTTTCATCTTCGTCATTCCAGCTTTGCCATCTGACTCTTGTCATGCCGTCGTCACTATGCCATCGTTGCCGCACACTTGTCTTCATGTCATCTTTGTAGCACTGTCGTGTTATCATGGTCACCATTTCAGTAACGTCATGCCATTGTCGCTATGTCGTCGTAATACGACCTTCGACGTTGCATTTACGCTAATCTTTTTTCGTCATTTTATCATTATCATAATGTCACCATCGTGATTATGCTCCCTTTCCATGTTGTCGTCGGACTGCCACTACCGCGCATCCGTAGTAAGACCGCTTTTGTCATGGCATCGCGGACGTGCCATTGTTGTCATGCCAACGTCGTCATACACGTTTCATGATACAGTAATTATTACGGGATTGTTAGCCTACCCTTTATGTCGTTGTATTTTCCTCATGTCGTTGTCACCCCATCGTCGATATTACATGGGCGTCATACAGTCGTGATCACGGTCACGACATCACCGTCATCGTGGCTTCGACTTCCTACTCTCATTGGGCCGTCATCGTGAGCTATCGTCATCACACGTTGATACAGGTTTCAAGATACCGACATTATTACTCCCATCGTTATCATACACACGCCATCATCCCATTGTTGCCATGCCGTTGTCACACCTTCGTCGCAATTGCATCGTTGTCATCCATTTATTGTCATACCGCCGACATGGTGCCGTCGCAGTCATTAAGTCGTCGTCATTTAGGCCTCACTCACGGAGCCGTCCAACTCTCCATCATGTCACTGTCACGGCACCGGCTTTCATTACGGGCCCCACAGGGGCGTTTGCGTCAGCAGGCGTTTGGTGTGTTGCGACACCACGTACCCCAGCACATGAGGGTTGGACCCTCCTGCGTGTAGCCGTGCGCGGCTTAGCCGTTTCCGGGGAAAGGGTGATCCTGGGAATTGAGCAGCTGCCGGGTGTTCGAACCTTTAAGGCCCCCGGCGGAGGCAACACACCTCTTTGGCCTCTGCTTCACGTAGACGGCAGCCCCGGACTGACCGACCCGGGGCAAATCGGTAGGACCCTTTTCTTGTCTCTCTCTCTCCCTCCAATCATCGTCTTTCTCTCTCAATTTTAATCTTTCCTGTCCTGTCTTCACTTCTCACTTTCGAGTTTCCCAATGGCAAGGGTTAACCTTGTGTGGCTAGCCAGTCTTGTTTATGCTGCATTTGGTTATAACAGGCAAGGCTGGGCACGGCAAGGCACGGCAAGGCACGGCTGGCATTGGCAAGGCTTTCCTTGCAGGAACTTCTGTCACATCCCCCTGTTGGGCTCCATGGTGGGTGGCTGGCATCGCTGCCGAAAACCCCATCTAGACTTATGGATAATACTTTCCCTAAAATCCCTGATAGCCTTCAGGAACGAGGGCGCACCGAAGATGACTTCCAATTTTTCGGACGCCAAGAACAGAACTTCACCCGCATCCATGTAATTCACTCTGACAAACCAAACAAACCAGTTCGAACAATTTCACCGTTCCTAGTTTCAAAGTCTTTGACTGAAGTTCTAGGTCCATGTTATAAGGCGTCGAGGATGGCAAGCGGTGATCTTCTCTTACAACTCCGCGATCAGAAGCAATTTGAGAAACTGCCGAAAGTAGTATCATTTGGGGAGACCCAAGTAGTAGTAGCTCCTCACTGCACTATGAACACCACCCGCGACATTGTCTCGGACGATGACTTGCTGGAGTTCACTGAAGCTTAACTCTTCGAGGGTTTTAGTGAACAGAATGTTATCAACGTCAAAATAATTAAGATGAGGCGGGATGGCAAATAAATCCAAAACAAGCACCTGATAGTCACCTTCGGTTCAAGTGTCCTGCCCGACTCGGTCGAGGCCGGGTACATCAAGCTTTTTTTTTTTTTTGCGGTTACATAGGCGTATAAGATGGGTATTGTACAATGAGCATCAGAACTGGAGGTAATGATGTGATATGGAATGTACTTTTCAGTTAGTTTTTGAACTTTAGCGGCGACCACGGCGGCCGCACTTCGATGAGGCGTAATGCGAAAGCACCCGTGTAGTTAGAATAAGGTGCACGTTAAAAAAGTCCAGGTGGACCAAATTTCCTGAGTTCCCCACTATGGCGTGCTTTATAATCATATCGCGGTTATTGCACCTTAAAACCAATATTTTAATTTTTTGAACATTCGCAGCGAACATGGCCCAACTGTGCCGAAGCACGAGCGATATTCAAAATTCGGTAGTAAAATGTCGAGACATGCAATTAATTCGGAAGGTACTTATGGCGGCAAGGCTAGCGTTCTTTTAAGTACGTATAGTTTTTCTGATATTACTTGGTTTGGGGGTCAGCGTGTTAATTGAAAATGGAAGTAGGCAGTGATCGCTTGCGTGTAACGTCCGAGATTGTATCAGGGTGGGATGTCAAAACCAGGTCAAGGATGCTTGCGGCATTAGAAGTTGTTACATGTGTAGGTTGTGTTGCTAGTAGTGACAATGAAAAACTCAGCACAAGTCTAAATGATCCGTAGCTTGTGCCGAAAAGGGAGAGAGTGATAAAGTTTGATCGTTCCAGATTATATTTGGAAGATTAAAAACGCCCAGAAGTAGTATGGGAGATGAAGGAAATAGCATGCCAAGAAGGTTTATACTGCCGTGTATGTCATGGAAAAAACGTAGGTTCTGCAGAGGGCGAGCGATAGCACACGCATATGATGAATTTTTTGTGACCAACAGTCACGGAAACCCAGACAGCCTCTAGATTATCGCTCGTACAGACAACGGAAGGCGGAATGCCATTTGAAATTGCCAAGAGGACGCCACCTCCTCTTCGCGCTGTACGATTGCAGCGATAAACACGAAATTGCACAGCACCATGAAACACTTGTGTGTCAATGACATGCGCATGCATCCATGTTTTAGTAAGCGCCATGATTTTTGCAGAACATGTGTCAATTGCAGAAGATAAAGAATCGCATTTGTTGGAGGTGCTTCTGACGTCAGCATATAAAACTGAAACTTGAGGAAATGAACAAAATGAACCACTTCCCCTCGCGCTTTCCTAGATCAGAGGACGTGGCGGAACAGGATATGCACGGGCTACATTATCACCACGTTGCTTCAGTTCTTCAATTTGATCTGAATTGGCGTTACACACGCATGATCTTCCGTTCAGGATAAAGTTATCATATCGCTATTTGCAAGGCTCATAAAAGGCTTGGCTCTTACCGAATGCCATCAGTTTTCTTCGCGCGGTTTTTGTAGCAATGAAAAAAATCTTTACTTAGATTGATGTTCTTAAGCTTGAATTGGTTGCGCATAGACAATAGTTTTTCTTTGCTTTTGAAGTTTGCGAACTTCACAATGACAGGACGGGATTTATTAGGCCTGTACGAACCTAGGCGTTGCGCACGTTGGATTGCGTCTGCAGGAAGTAGCTCGGTAATACTGCCAATTAATGTTGTTATATTCATTTCTGTTTGTTAACATGTCTCATTATTATCAGGGACACCATGGAAAATGAAACGGTCGTGGCGGGACCTATCACGAGATTCAAAAAGATTATTCCAAGAGCTAACTTCATCAGTTGTTTTCGTTATGCTCGAAATTTTCGGCTGACATTATCAACGTTTTGAAGCTTTTCCTCTAGCGCGTCTAGTCTTTTCATAATACTAGAAGCTTCTAATTCAAGTGATTTTGTCCACTTCTTATGTCCTTAACATCAGCAGTAATCTCGACCTGGAAATTTGACGTTTGTAAGGAACGCATATGCATGTCTTTTATGAGCTTCAAGATTATGCTCATTTGGTCAGAGGGGTCATCTGGCAGGGACTCAATGTCGAGCAGAAATTCAGAGCGGGTGTTAGGGCCAAGATTCAGTTCAACGTCCCCTGAGCACAAAAACCACCATAGAAAAACAATTAAAAGCAGTTTCACGGAAAACTCTTCGGCACGGGAGCGGAAGCAAATACGGGCCATCGCTTTTCTTAACGTACAAAGAAAAGGAAGCGCAAACCTGCGAAGTGAAAACGTAGTGGCTGAAAGCCATGTCAGCGGTACAGCTCGCGTGCCCCACTGAAGGCGGACGGGACGGGCGGGCTTTTTATGCCGCTGACAGCAGGTGGTGTCACCGAGAAGCGCAAGGGGAAGCCAGGGGTGATTTTCGTAGATACAGTCATGTCGATGAAGGGCGCAGCATTCAAGGTGCAAACCGGGCAAGAACGGCTGGATGAATGCTGATGAATGCTCCAATGCTGAACATCGGAGGCAATGATGCCGTGCGTTAAGGTTGATAGCCAAGCAAGACAGAAGACTAGTAGCGCGTGCGAAGTGAAAACGTAGTGGTTGAGAGTCATGCCAACGGTGCTGCTCCCGTGCCCACTCATTAATTATCCACAGCTAATTAATCACAGCTTTCTTCTTACTCCCAACTGATAGATCTGTCCTAGATTTGGCGCATAACTCCTTCTGGCGATCACTTTCGACACGCATGTCCCCATGCGTTAACTGTACACCTCGCGCCTGTAATAGATGATCAGTTGACAGGCGCCTTTTCTCCAGCTCATACATAGGTCGCATAGAATTCCTCAATCCCTACAGAAGGGAGTTCTGCTCCTCGGGGCCACGCGCGGCGTGCTGATCGAGTGCACATACCGCCAGCTGAAACAAAACTTCTACGGTGTAGCAGCAAGCGACACTAGGCTGGTTGGTGTCTTGCTCGTGCGTCTGTGGACATTGGTTCTCGGCGGAGCGCGGAACTCCTCTCTGCTATGTTTAGTTGCTTTTTTCATTCCTCTAATTACTTTTTTACTCTTTCTTTCTCATTTTCTAAATTCTAAACCGTTTAATTAGTTTTCTGACTACGACAGTACGGAGCGCTCAAGAATAATCCTTGTCCAGCATTAACACTGTTAATTAAGAAATATTTTACTTCGCGTTTGAGCGCTATTAAGGGAGGTTTTCTGCTTCAAATGCCAAGCTTGTTGAAAATGTATAGTTTCTTTCACCGCCATCACGGTCACCTGGTCGCGTGTGGTTCAAAACCACGTTGTTAGAACCATTTGTGAATCTCACTAGCACTTCTTCTTTTTTTCTCTCTGCTCCCGCGCGCTTTGACGCCGCCAGAGGCAGGAGAATGTCGCTCGCCTCCAAGCCAAATAAATAACACCGCCCTACATATCCCAAACCTCCCCTCTCGTGGTCGATTGGAGTTAGTTTGTGGGCGTGCAAGTTGCTTTGGGCTGGGCTTGTGCGCCTTAAGGTGTTCTAGCCGCCTGTAGGGTGAACTGAGTGAGCTATCTCAGATGCTGGGTTGCTATACTAAGAAGTTCAAATCCTCGGGTCTTTCTTTTTTTATATAACACTGTAGCCCTTCGAATCTCAAGGTCGTAAGTTCGAGTCCTCCTCCAACAGACTACATCCCCAGGCTAGGAGTGCCTGGCACCGGCAAGAAATGACGAGAACCAGTGGAGCTATGCCTTAAGGGTCCAGGTGCAACCAAAATTGGGAAGGCCCACTAAGCTTGAACAAGAGACACTCCCTCCCCAGAACAGGAATTAGCCTCTCCGGTGCAGCACTCGGCCACTACCTCCCTCATGACTCCTTCAATCAACCCATCGCCCTCGGTTCCCAGAAGCTGCGGAGCGCATCAACTGCCGCAGGAGTGGCATCTCGAATGGGTCAGGAGTTGGCAGTGAATTGCAAGAGATGAAAACCACGTTTCTAGACTCACGGGCAAGGTAACCGGAATTTTGTGTGAAGGCGAAAGTAAAAAACTTTTTGGGTGAGGGAATTCATGTGTTGTTGTTTTGTGTGTTGTTTTGTGTTGTTCTAAAGCCGAAGCACTTATTTGCCTAGTCGGAATCAAGGTAAGAGCAAGATCACGCGAAAGGAGGCGCCACTTTTGTCTCCGAAAAAACGTGGGCTGATACCGGAGATAATGCAGCTCGCAACGCCACCAGACACACTTCAAGCAAACACCGGACGTAGTGCGAATTAAGACAGCCTGCTGCGGCAGGTGATGCGCGTGAGCGCAGACTTGAGGTCCACCACGAACACGTCATTCTCGTCATGCTGTCGTCATTTCATTTCCTTTATGACGTCGTGATCGTTCTTTCGGTGTCATGTCATCTTCATCCTTCCGATTTGCATGGCGCGGGCTGCTTCCCCAGGGCATTTCACCCCTTACAAAAGCGGAGTGTCGAGCCAGGGTATAGGCCTATGGCTATTAGGGTAACCAATGACCAACCGGCGGCAGCGCAGTTTTGTACGCACGTCCTTCAGCAGCTGAGGCAAACACTCGACCATAAGGGCATCGCTGTAGTAGTTTCGATGGGACGTCAAAATTGCCGGCCGCCATGTACCCTGATGTTGTGGGACTTGTGACAGGGGCCCCTACGTGACACGTGAGGCCAGAGCCACGTGCAAAATTATGTACTCGCGATGTCACAAGTTGCAAGCGAGTTCCGCCACGCAAGTCTCCCGTTCTGGAGCCACTTGCGAGACCGATTTTTAAAATTCGAAAGTCGCCACCTTGAACTTCAATAACAATTTTTATAAATTTTTGTCTGACATTGCTTCCGCATCAGCAGTGCGAAAATGTGGGTCGAATCGCGGTTAGCTACTCGTTAAAGTAGGGGTTGTCTACCGAACGTCTTTGATTTTGTACACACTTATAGTATGTACTACTTCACTTTTATATTACACCCAAACAATGGTATTTTACGATGGCGTCGAGCATTTACAAGAATATATACATATTTACCTATATAGATGGGGGCGAAATGCGAAAACACCCGTGTGCTTAGATTTAGGTGCACGTTAAAGAACCCCAGGTGGTCAAAATTGCCGGAGTCCTCCACTACGGCGTGCCTCATAATCAGAAAGTGGTTTTGGCACGTAAAACCCCAAATATTATTATTATTATTATTATTATATTTACCTATATAAAGTGGGAGTTAACGAATTTTTTCTGCTAGAACAATGCGCCGAATTTTTAGGCCTCTTTAGCACTACAATGTGCCCATTGTGCCCAAGCAGTTTGGCAGCGGTGCGCAAGCAGCGTACAGGTTCGCTCACCCACCCGTTTTTACGCAGATTCCGCACGTTTCGCCAAGCAGCAAGCAGCCGAGGGACGACCGACTGCCCCATCTACGTCAAGGAACAGCGTAGATTTCATCTCGTTCTGCACACTGCCAGGATCGCTGATTCAACGGCCCGGCTTCCCCAGCTACCTGGCGCATCGCCGCACGGCCCACCAATCAGCGTGGGAGGATCGTACCGGCTGCCTTTATAACGGACGGCATTGCGGGCGGCAGCTCAGTTTGGCAGCGGTGCGCAAGCAACGTACAGGTTCGCTCACCCACCCGTTTTTACGCAGGTCAGAACTGGGCGTTGTTGAATAGTTTTTCTACTGCTGCGCGCACTGCTGCCAAACTTTGACTGTAACTTTGACTGTATCTTTGCATGTAATCTCTAAGAATGGCTGGCAATGCTAAGGAAATTACGAAGCCTCTTGAAGACTTCAAACGGGAAATGAGATTGGAGATGCGTAGTGTGAAGGACAGTGTTAAATTTTGTAGTGACACGTGTGACGAAACAAAGGCAATCGGCGCTGACGTGAAGGCCCTTCGACATGAAATAGGTGAGCTGATTAAGTTCAATGAAACCCTGCAAAATGAAAACAAGCGCTTAACGCGGAGAGTTAAAGAGCTGGAGCACTATACCAGGTTAAATAACTTGGAAATAAAAGGCATCAAGTCAAACGGGAACCCTGTTGACATAGTCAAGAAAATCGGTGACGTTCTTAAAGAACCAGTTGCTAGCCATGACATTGACACGTGTCACCGGATCCCAACGCGCAAGCCAGGCGAGACCAATATCTTGGTTCGCTTTGTTCGGCGAGATAAGCGTCATGCGTTTCTTGCTAAGGCCAGGAAGCAAAAGGTTACAAATGATCAGCTCGGCCTATCTGGGACCGACAGCGTTTATGTAAACGAGCATCTTACGCAGACTAACAAACAGCTGCTTGGTGCTGCTATTGCCCGCAAGAAAGAAGTGGCATGGAAGTTTGTCTGGACGAGCGGGGGCAAGGTTTTCGCGCGGAAGGATGAACACATGGACGCTGTTAGGATTCAGGATCTGGCTGATCTGGCGAAGATGACCAGATAATAACATTGCTTTTGCAACATGCTCATCATTCCTGACTGCTTCTTCCACCTACCTGTACTAGATACAATACTGATCCTTTTAATTCTAGCTTTAAAAGTATGAGCAAAAAATATTTTTCGGCTTTTCATTTAAATATCCGTAGCATGAAAAACAAGCGCGATGATCTTGATTTATTTCTAGGATCGCTGTCAGTGAAGTTTGATATTATGGTTTTTTCTGAAACATGGTTCGGCACTGATGGTGACGAGTGTTGTTTCGATGACTATACTTACAATGGTTTATCAAGGCCCCATGGAAGAGGTGGTGGCCTTGCTGTATATGTTAAAAAATGTCATTCGCACTCTGGTTAGCGATGTTAATGTCACAAATCCCAACGTTGAGTGCTTAGCTATATCGTTACAGAATATAATCGTTGTTGCTATGTATAGACCCCCTCAGGGTAACAAATCAAAATTTTTTGAGTTCTTGGAAACCCTTTTCACTTTTCTTCACTCTACTAAACTACCTTTCATTTTAATGGGTGATTTAAACATTGATCTATTTCAGATGATTCTCATTCAAGGGAATTGCAGAGTCTGATTTCTTCTTACGCATGTATGAACTATATCACCTTGCCTACTAGAATAACTTGCAACACGGCTACTTTATTAGATATCTGTATCTCAAATGTTCAGCCTCCACGCACTGAACCTGGTCTATTATCTTTAGATATCAGTGACCATTTGCCCATATTTTGTTTCATACCTCTCAGATTAAACCAACTAACAAATGCTCTTACGCATATGACCAGAGATATTAATGATTTTGCTCTGAACGAGTTTCGTAAACTAATCGAAGGTACTAACTGGGGATCTATATACGAGATATCTGAAGTTAATACAGCATATTCTGAGTTTATTGATATTTTCTTAACCCAATATAACGCAGCTTTCCCACAAATAGAGAGAAAAAATAATGTTAAGAAGTTTAAGAAGCCTTGGATGAACAAATCACTTTACGCAAGGATAAGAAAGAAAAATAGTATGTATCATGAGTTCCTCCATAGCAGAGATCTAGCTCTGCTTTGTCAATTTAAACAATTCAGAAATAAAGTTAACAAAGACTTAAAAAATGCTAAATCTAATTATTATATAAGCCATTTTTCTTGTATTCAAAATGATAGTCGTAAGGTTTGGCAAGAGGTTAATAACTTGAAGAATAAAATAAAATGCACACAACTTAGTGAAATAATTACAACCAATGGTAAATTAACGAGGCGTGAGCTATCAAACGCCCTGAATGACTACTTTATTAATGTCGGTTCACCAAATCTTTCTACGCATACTCCGGTAGATAGATTTATGGGCCTCACCACTCCATTACTGAATTCTATAGCACTCGCACCAGCAACCCCTCAAGAAGTAGCTACATTAATATTATCTTTAAAGAATGATGTATCCGCTGGATATGACGATATAAAAGTAATTCCCCTGAAGTATGTATGCAACGTTATATGCGATGTCTTGTCACACATTATAAACCTTATGTTGTCAACAGGTGTTTTTCCGGACAAATTAAAATTGGCCCGAGTGGTTCCAATATATAAAGGTGGTGACATAAATAAACTGTCTAATTACCGACCTATTTCGGTATTACCTCTTCTATCAAAAATTTTTGAATGCGTTATTAATTCAAGGATGGCCAATTTTCTCCATAAATACAATGTCCTTGCTGATTCACAGTATGGGTTTATAAAAAATAGGTCCACGCAACAAGCGCTATTAGTTGTTAAAGACAAAATAATAGATAACATTGAAGGTAAAAAATATACACTTGGTCTATTTTTAGATTTTCGCAAGGCCTTTGATTGCGTACATCATGATAATCTCCTTAAGAAGCTTTGTGGCTACGGGGTTCGCGGTGTTGCGCTGAACCTGTTGAAAAGTTACCTGAGTAATAGGTCCCAATACGTACGAACAAATAACATCTCCTCCGATACACAGACAATAATGCATGGTGTGCCGCAGGGATCAATACTAGGGCCCTTATTATTCATTACATATATCAATGACCTAGCCGATATATATAATTCTCCAGATCTGGTAATGTACGCTGACGACACAAATCTTTTCTTTTCCTCCCGCTCATTACTCACCCTCCAAAGTATGGTTAACACTTATTTACTGAAGCTTCGTGATTGGTTACACGTAAATAAGCTTAGCTTAAACATAAATAAAACAAATATATTCTTTTTAAGCCGATCAACACCGTGGAACGTTATTCTATACAGATTTATTATAATACAAAAATCAGTCAGGTTTCTTCTCAAAAATTCCTCGGTGTGTGCTTTAATGAAAATCTCTCTTGGTCTGTTCATGTCTCAAAACTTGCTTCTGAACTAAGCAAAATTGTTGGTCTGCTCTTTAGGATTTCTAAACTCTTACCTGTTTGGTTAAAGGTGTCCATGTATAACGCACTGTTTTTTTTCAAAACTGTCATATTGTAATCTTGTATGGGGTACGACTACTTCTTCAAATTACCATAAACTACTACTGC
Source organism: Dermacentor variabilis (assembly GCF_050947875.1). Classification (NCBI taxonomy): domain Eukaryota; kingdom Metazoa; phylum Arthropoda; class Arachnida; order Ixodida; family Ixodidae; genus Dermacentor; species Dermacentor variabilis. The sequence continues at coordinate 205,253,054 of NC_134570.1, read as the reverse complement.
TACAAAAAAGAGCCTTGCGTACTACTGAGGGCTATTGCGGCGCACCACATAAATTACGTACACAACCCTTGTTTGTTGAACATAGCATACTACAAGCTGAACAAGTGTATTATTTACGGCTGTTACAATACATTCATAGAAACAGTTTGTACTCTATTGCTGACAGTACTATAAATTACAACCTTCGTGAGGTAAAACTACGTGTACCACGAACACGCACGAATTATGGTAAACAAAAGCTAAATATTCAAGTACCCAACGCCCTCAACAAATTTCCCTTTAGAGATGATTTCCTTTTATCTAAAAATGTGTTCAAGAAAAACATGAAACGACGTTTGATTGAAGGCGAAATTCAAATGTTAGAAAATGCATCTACCGTTTCTTTATACATACGTTTCTTTCTATTTTTGTTGCGGACAAGCAACAATAGCTTGCTGCAGTTCCATGTTTTCGTGTCTTAATTCACCAGCCATGTACGCATTGAATTTGTACGTGTATAACTTTGTGTGCTTGCATATAACCTTGCTTATGTTTGTGATTTTGCCGAATTAAGTTTCACTGTGCGCATTGTAGCGTTATTTTGACATATTTGTCGCGCCTTCTATGTATGCTTTTTTGCATTTATATTGTTACTGCCAACTGTATGGGTGCCGGGGCCTCGTCAGGCCTTACCGCCTTTTGTCCCGGTCCCCTCTTTTCCTTGAAAAGAAGAATAAACTTCACTTCACTTCACTTCATTTCGCAATAATAGTATCAGTAAGAGAAAGCGCTCCCAAGAGCTTCCTGGCCCTTCTGGTATGATTGT